>NC_071997.2:124438397-124440897 GCF_028885655.2 Pongo abelii | reverse complement strand
TGGTGATGATGATGGTGACAGTGATAGGGATAGTGATAGTGATGGTGATGATGGTGATGGTGATAATGATGGCGATGGTGATGATGATGGTGACAGTGATAGTGATAGTGATAGTGATGGTGATGATGGTGATGGTGATAATGATGGTGATGGTGATGATGATGGTGACAGTGATAGTGATAGTGATAGTGATGGTGATGATGGTGATGGTGATAATGATGGTGATGGTGATGATGATGGTGATAGTGATAGTGATAGTGATGGTGATGATGGTGATGGTGATAATGATGGCGATGGTGATGATGATGGTGACAGTGATAGTGATAGTGATAGTGATGGTGATGATGGTGATGGTGATGATGATGGTGATGGTGATGATGATGGTGATGGTGATGATGATGGTGACAGTGATAGTGATAGTGATAGTGATGGTGATGATGGTGATGGTGATGATGATGGTGATGGTGATGATGATGGTGACAGTGATAGTGATAGTGATAGTGATGGTGATGATGGTGATGGTGATAATGATGGTGATGGTGATGATGATGGTGACGGTGATAGTGATAGTGATAGTGATGGTGATGATGGTGATGGTGATAATGATGGTGATGGTGATGGTGACAGTGATAGGGATAGTGATAGTGATGGTGATGATGGTGATGGTGATAATGATGGCGATGGTGATGATGATGGTGACAGTGATAGTGATAGTGATAGTGATGGTGATGATGGTGATGGTGATAATGATGGTGATGGTGATGATGATGGTGACAGTGATAGTGATAGTGATAGTGATAGTGATGATGGTGATGGTGATAATGATGGCGATGGTGATGATGATGGTGACAGTGATAGTGATAGTGATAGTGATGGTGATGATGGTGATGGTGATAATGATGGTGATGGTGATGATGATGGTGACAGTGATAGTGATAGTGATAGTGATGGTGATGATGGTGATGGTGATAATGATGGCGATGGTGATGATGATGGTGACAGTGATAGTGATAGTGATAGTGATGGTGATGATGGTGATGGTGATAATGATGGTGATGGTGATGATGATGGTGACAGTGATAGTGATAGTGATAGTGATGGTGATGATGGTGATGGTGATAATGATGGTGATGGTGATGATGATGGTGACGGTGATAGTGATAGTGATAGTGATGGTGATGATGGTGATGGTGATAATGATGGTGATGGTGATGATGATGGTGACAGTGATAGTGATAGTGATAGTGATGGTGATGATGGTGATGGTGATAATGATGGCGATGGTGATGATGATGGTGACAGTGATAGTGATAGTGATAGTGATGGTGATGATGGTGATGGTGATAATGATGGCGATGGTGATGATGATGGTGACAGTGATAGTGATAGTGATAGTGATGGTGATGATGGTGATGGTGATAATGATGGTGATGGTGATGATGATGGTGACAGTGATAGTGATAGTGATAGTGATGGTGATGATGGTGATGGTGATAATGATGGTGATGGTGATGATGATGGTGACAGTGATAGTGATAGTGATAGTGATGGTGATGATGGTGATGGTGATAATGATGGTGATGGTGATGATGATGGTGACAGTGATAGTGATAGTGATAGTGATGGTGATGATGGTGATGGTGATGATGATGGTGATGGTGATGATGATGGTGACAGTGATAGTGATAGTGATAGTGATGGTGATGATGGTGATGGTGATAATGATGGTGATGGTGATGATGATGGTGACAGTGATAGTGATAGTGATAGTGATGGTGATGATGGTGATGGTGATAATGATGGTGATGGTGATGATGATGGTGACAGTGATAGTGATAGTGATAGTGATGGTGATGATGGTGATGGTGATAATGATGGTGATGGTGATGATGATGGTGACAGTGATAGTGATAGTGATAGTGATGGTGATGATGGTGATGGTGATAATGATGGTGATGGTGATGATGATGGTGACAGTGATAGTGATAGTGATAGTGATGGTGATGATGGTGATGGTGATAATGATGGCGATGGTGATGATGATGGTGACAGTGATAGTGATAGTGATAGTGATGGTGATGATGGTGATGGTGATAATGATGGCGATGGTGATGATGATGGTGACAGTGATAGTGATAGTGATAGTGATGGTGATGATGGTGATGGTGATAATGATGGCGATGGTGATGATGATGGTGACAGTGATAGTGATAGTGATGGTGATGATGGTGATGGTGATAATGATGGTGATGGTGATGATGATGGTGACAGTGATAGTGATAGTGATAGTGATGGTGATGATGGTGATGGTGATAATGATGGCGATGGTGATGATGATGGTGACAGTGATAGTGATAGTGATAGTGATGGTGATGATGGTGATGGTGATAATGATGGTGATGGTGATGATGATGGTGACAGTGATAGTGATGGTGATGATGGTGATGGTGATAATGATGGTGATGGTGATGATGATGGTGACAGTGATAGTGATAGTGAT